>NC_056739.1:541801768-541834268 GCF_019279795.1 Protopterus annectens
AATTGGGGAACACCAATTGGTGCAGAAGCCATCACCTGATCATGAGCAGCATCTACAAAAGCCATGCTGCAACTTATTCAAGCCAGCTCGATCCCTATAGCGAGAAACAAACAAAAAAACAGCAGAACAGAAATAATAGTAAAAAGCAAAAATAATACTAAAAAGAAAAAAGCCAAACAAGGGAGACATACTGAAGTGCAACACAGAAAAGAGCATACTAATAAAACAGGTATGTGAAACATGACAACTGAATGTAGTACTTTGTAATAATGGGACAGATGATTTTGAAAGCTTGATATGTGCCATCAAGACTTGCTGTAATGATGTCCTGCGGAACAACTGCTATGGACATTGGCCCTGTGGGCAGTGGGCCATAACTGTCAACTGTGTGGATCTGCACAGAATGGCAAGATGTAAGCCATCATAGTGTTTGCTCTGTTCCAGCAAACATGTATATTAGTCTGGCAAATAGTTGAAGGTGGAAGTAATGAAGTCATGATAGACATATGAGTGTCAGACCCCACCACATTCAGAACATTCATGCTAATGTTACATGTATTATGCACACACTTCATAGGTTTGTAATAGGCCTATCTATGATCTGCCCCTATATATCTCCCCCTAATTTTAGGCTGTGTCCACATGTGACACTCTGTGTTGTAGCAAAGCAGAACAGTACAACAGTTGAGGAAGGAGGTTCAGAGTGTGGACCTGATGTCTGAAGGTACTCTCTATATATATATATATATATATATATATATATATATATATATATATATATATATATATATATATATATATATATATATATATATATATATATATATATATATATATATATATATATATAAATAATAAATATATATAAATATATATATATATATATATATATATATATATATATATACACATGTATGTCTACATATATACAGACACAGATATATATGTACATATATATATATATATATATATATATATATATATATATATATATGTATATAGGTTCATAGGTACGTTCATTGGTAGGTACTAGGCTATTGGCCCTAGGGCCTATATAAGCCTAGTCAAAAGGTACCCTGGCTTTCGCCACCCAAGAAAATTATTTTCCTGTGCCACTGTCGAGCAGAGCCACAGAAGTGATCCCTGGGGTGAATTTCCTATCTCCCATCCAATCATCAAGATTTCTCTTGAAGAGTGCTAATGAGGAGCTTTGTTTGATATAGATAGGTAGTTTGTTCCAGAGTATGGGAAGTCTGTGGGACAGGAATCTATCCCTCCAGCTTGTTCTGTTTATTGTGGTGACAAGGTTTATGTCCCTAGAGCATGTAGCTCGTAGGGATTGGGATTTCTTTAAGTGGAGCATGTCTAAAAGCTCCGGGTTTGACATAGCTTTGTGTGTTAGGCAGAGATCGCCTTTGAGTAGGCGATATGCGATGGAGTAAAGCTGCAGTTTTTTGAGGTGGTCTGCGTAGGGCATCTGTTTGAGGCCGGTAATCCTCTTTGTGAGGTATTTCTGTGGCCTTTCCAGTTGTTGTAGATGTCTTGTGAGGTACATACCAAAAGAGGCATTGTATTCTATAATGGGTCTAATGAGTGATGAGTAGAGGGGGACAATAACCTCTTTTTTCCTAGATGAAAAACCTTTTGTGATGAGGTGTGCCACGTAGAAGGATTTCCTGACTACTGTCCACCTGTGTCCCATGGTCTCTTATCACACTTTCGGTGTTTAGTAGACTACCGCCTATGTGGTAGCTCATGGGTACAGAGTTTTTACCAAAAGGGATGACAATGCACTTTTTGGCATTGAGCTTGAGGCCATGGCTTTGACACCAGGTGTCTGTCTCAGCGAGGCCCTTTTGTAGGATGTCCACATCTTTTGGAATTTTGATTATGGCTCCTAGTTTGCAGTCATCTACGAACTTCATTAGCCAAAGACCTTCTGCGTTAGCCTGTACTTCAGAGAAGTAAATACCAAACAGGAGAGGACCCAGGACTGAACCCTGTGGTACTCCACTTGTCACTGGTCTGAAGTTGAATTTGGAGTCTGCTTCTTTCACAGTGTGGGTTCTGTCAGTAAGCCAGTTGGCAATCCATCTTGTGACATAGGGATTTATACCTAGTTTAGTGAGTTTATCTATAATTCCAAAGTAGGGGATGGTGTTGAAAGCCTTGGCAAGAACTAGATAGGCTGTGTGAACCACCTTACCCTCGTCTACAGCTTTAGTGACTGCTTCAAAGAAGTGTATCAGGATTAGGAGACATGATCTGCCTTTTACAAACTCGAACTGGGTGGGGTCCTGAGTTTGGAGATTACCAATGCCATTGTTTATAAGTTCCATGATGATACGTTCCATTGCCTTGCAGACCAGGCTCATTAGGCTAATGGGATGGTAGTTTCCGGGGTCTGTGGTGGCTCCCCCTTTATGGAGTGGGATAACCGTCACTGTGCGCCATTCAGTGGGCACATAGCCTGAGGTGAGGATATGATTGAACATGGTACTTAGGTGGGGTGCCAGTTTGTTCTGTAGTTCATGTAGAACACAGCCTGGGATGTTGTCAGGTCCCATGGATGCTGTGTTCTTGGCTTTGGATAGTTTGTTTCTTTACCTGTGCAGCCTTGATTACAGGAACTTTGCATTCTTCTGGTATAGAGATGGGCCCTTTAGGGGATTGCAGGGGGGGTAAAGTTAGCACTGAACCTATCTGCCAGGATGTTGGCAATATCAGTTGGTTCTGTATATTTAGTGACATTGTGCTGTAACTCAGAGCAGATCTGAGTGTTGTCAATGAGATTCTTGACATAGCTATACAATGCTTTGTGGTTGTATTTGGAGTCAGTGGCGATTTTGTTTTCATAACTAGCTTTCAAGGATTTTATGAGGGATCTCAGCTTCTTACTGAGGCTGACCAGGGAGTTTCTCCAATCATGGGATTTTACTCTTTTTTGCAACAGTTTCTTTCTTCTGCTGTAGAGTTTGTTTAAGGCAGGGGACCACCAGATTGGCTTCCTGTTTTTGGAGGATAGCATCTTGGTTCTGTTAGGGATTGCACAATCCAGGCACTCATGTAAGTGCTTATAAAGTGCATTTGTGTAGGATTCAGCAGTTATACCTCTATTGTCCATCAGCATGGGTGTCGTGAAGTTTGCCACTTCTGTCTTCAGAAGTGCTAAGTTGGCTTTGGAGAAATTTTTTACTGTGGTTTCCCTAATGAGGGGTGGGGGAGGGATGTGGAAGTCTAGGGTGATTAGCTTGTGGTCGGATCTGACCAACGCGGAACTGACCTCTGGTGTGGAGCACCGGTTGCCCATGTTGATAATAACCAGGTCTAGGATATTTCTGCCCCTGGTGGGGGTGTGGACAAGTTGATCCAAGGCATTGGAATTTATGAATTCCAGAAAATGTTGTGCACAACAGTTGGTACATGAGTAGTGTTCCCAGTTAATGGTGGTGTAGTTGAAATCTCCCATTATTAGGGTGTTATGTTGTACCCTAATATTTTCCAGTGTATCAAGAAATGAGGCGTGGGAATCCTGGGGCATGGTGGGGGATCTGTAGCAAGCTACCATTTGGATTGCTGTCTTGCCCAGAGTTAGTTGCACTTGGATAATCTCGGATGCATTATGCTGAGCAACTAGCCTGCAGGTGTGGATATCCTTAATGAATATGGACACGCCTCCGCCTTTAGTGTTTCGGTCCAGGTTAGGTGGCCAAAAGGTGTGGTATGAATTATAGCCTGGTAATGCAGGGGTACTCTTTGGAGCCTTGAACCTCGTCTCTGTCACTGCACAGATGTCGATGTTCTCCATTTTAAGGAGTGCCTCAAGTAAGTGCATTTTGAGATTTAGACTTCTAGCATTGAGTAGCAATACCCTCAGATTCTTCTTGCTTATACCTGTTACAATGGTGAATTTGTCATTTGAACCTTGCCTAAAAAAGGCACTATAGGGGTGGCTAGAGCCTTATATATATATATATATATATATATATATATATATATATATATATATATATATATATATATATATATATATATTTATATACACACACACACACATATGTGTATGTGTACATATATACCGACACACACACACATACATATATATATATATATATATATATATATATATATATATATATATATATATATATATATATATATATATATATATATATATATGTGTGTGTATATATATATATATATATATATATATATATATATATATATATATATATATATATATATATATATATATATATATATATATATATATATATATACATATATATACATGCATTTCCCCTACTGTTGAATGACTGTGCTGTATGATATGCCCGAGAACACATCACATATATCTATAGCTCAGATGGCTTACTGGTAAATTGATGTGGCTATGGTGTGCAGGGTCCTGGGTTACACACTTGCAAGGGCTGATAATGTATTTGCTGACCAGAACAAGGGCTGTTGGATACAGAGTGATTAAGGCACCCATAAGCAATTGTAAGTGGGTGCAAAATGGACAGTTATGTATGGTGTGACATTTGTCTTGGTAACAGATTGCCCTTGTTGTGTTAAGGTGAGAGTGGGATGTTAGGGAAGGATCGTTGGTATATATGGGGAGGTAGGTTTGTTCGAAAGACAGACATGTCAGTCAAGACAGCATACAGGGGTGTTATATGATACATGTGGTGGGTAAACACCTTGGACAGGGAGGGGTGTTTAGAAATTGGAAGCCCATAAGCCCCCAAATGGAAACAGTGGGACTGAGGTCCCCACCCATGGGCAGTCACCACTGCACCTTCATGGCCCCGAAAGTGGCTGTGCTGGTGGCTGAGCAGAAGGGGCAGGCTGAACCTCTACATGTGTCATGAGGGCCTCAAGGTGGTGTAGCAGATCCCAAAATTCTCTGCAGAGCTCCCTATGCACCAGACCCTGGACCTGACTTCAGGTTACAGGATCCTGTCTATGCACTCTCCCGGGGGGGGACAGGCACCATCCCCTGAAGGTAGAGCAGGACCAGCAGATGATGAGGTCCTGGGTTGGGTCTAAGACATTCTGTGGCCTGATGCCATGGCCAGATGAGGTGGGACAGGTTGTTCTGCCGGGAACAGCCTTCCCATACGTGCTATTGTGTTGCAATTTTAGAACATATGTGGGTGGAGTAATAGTCAGCACAATCCAGGATTACTTATAACAGCATACATACATATTCCCAGTAACCCAAAACACCAGATTTGGAACAGTTGTATAGCAAACAGAGCACATGCATATATGGCATCACAGTGGCCATTGCAATGGCATGCAGGTTACATTCTTAGCAACAGGCCACCAATGATAGTGTTTCATATATGTCCCAACAGTAGGTTTAGTGTAAACATACCCATTGATGTGTTCAGATTAGTTATGCAGATATGGTGGGGGGAGAGAGAGATGTCAGTTAACAAGTATGATATCCTTGCAGTATGAGGTCCTCAGACCTTTTTACCTGTTTATGTCTTGCAGGTACCATGTCAAGAGAGCAACTGCTGGTGTTCACTGCACAAGAGAAGAACATTATCATGAACTTATCATCAACTTCATGGTGCATCACAATGTATGATCTGCAGGAGAGGACTGCCCTGTGGAACGAGCTCGTCCACAAGGTAAACAATGTCGGCCTGCATAACAGCAGTAATGAGCAGGTACAACATTGTTGCACTGACCTCATCCTCCATGCCTGTCAGTGTGCTGCTGCAGTTAGGGGGGACCAGCTAGCCACAGGTGGGGGTCATACCATCCAGCCCCCACTGACATATGTGGAGGAGCTCCTCACCAGCTTTGGGGCACCTGCCCACCAGCAAAGTCAATAACCAGAAGATAGCATTTTGGAGGTGGGAGCTACCTACACAATGGATGAGGAGCATGCAGGTAAGGCCTCAGGGCACAATAGTAGACCACTGTTGCTTATCCATCCTCATCTGTAAAGTATCTTCATGCATATGTCAGATAACATAGTCAGTCGCTGCAGTGTAGTAATGAACAGATATGCATAATCTGTAGTATTGTCGGCTTGCACTGTTGATGTACGGAAATGCTGCTCCCACCCTGTACCAATGCCACAGGTGTGGCTACTGACATCACATCTCTCACACAACTATGTAGGGCCCTCTGGTATACCTCTGGGGCAGCATGCTGTAGCTGGTGAGTATGGACGTCTTTTGTTCAGGTTTCCCAATACACCAGCCAAGTTATGGCCATGGGATTTGCCATGCACACATTTAACACACCTACCATAATGCATGCTGTACATGTTCACTTATTGTTGCTGTTAGTCCTGCAGTATAACTCACAACCTGTCAGTGCAAGATGTGTGGACAGAGATGAACATAATAGTGGGACACATGGCCTGCAGTAGGGACTTGTCTGAAACATTGCCTTTATACAGTGGCTACAACAGTGAATGAATATACCAGTATTACAATGGCAACTGTTGCAGATCTATACAACTGCATATCACAATACCACATTCCACAACTTCTACAACCTGTAATGTGATCCTGAGGTGAGCAATGAATGTGTAAGATGGAATCCTATGTTAGGACAACACATATAGGAAATACATACCTTAACAAACAGTGGAAGCATATGTGTGCACACACTCCAAATAACATATTGTGAAAGCAGCTTTTGAGGTACTGCAGCATTCACTCGTCTTGAGTATGCACCTTCCATCAAGTACAGGTCCTCAATGTCACATCAAGTAATGGTCTGCTGTTCAAGAAGTATGTCCATGACATTTGCCCACTCACCTGCAACAGAGGCAACCGTGGTTTACACACATCTTACAAACCATGGAATGGATCCCATATCCAAATGGTAGCACTCAGAAGTGGGAGACATAGCCTTAACTCGCCATTGCATATACCATGGCAAACAGTGCAGACAACCATGTAGGTGATGATGAAGTATGGGACACCATTAGTGTAGAAAATAAACAGATGCATATCCAAGACAGATGACAGCATATGTTGCAAACTGGTCATGGAGGCTGCCCAGACACAGACAGCAACACTGGGGACATGCAGAAATGTCTAGCAAGTACTGCCTATCCAGTACCTGTGACAACAATTACCTGGACTCTGCATAAGCGTAGCCTTTGGGTTAGGTTAATCAGATGGAAGAGTTGTTCCGCAGGAGACATCATCCAGGGCTCTCTACAGGTATGCATAAGATCAGGTCTCCCAAAGGCATGTGCTGCAATGTGTAATGGTGTACAGAGTCCAAGGCTGAAACCTGCAGACAGTATTAATAAAGATACATGTGCTGCACAAGTGACACCTCACTCTACCTCAGGCCCAACATCCCCATCTGTACCTTGCTGGTGCCAGTGTACACCTGTAGGTTTGCTGTTCATTAGCAGGAATTAGGCTGGTAGACATGGTGTTCTGAATTTAGGACACTGCAAAATGACACTCATGTGTATCCCATAGTTGTCAAGCATCTGCAAAAAGGCTGAGGATGGGGAAGGGTGCCATCCTGAAACACAACAGTAAACTGAAGCATACATCCAAAGCTCACTAAGAATGGCTGTATTTGAATGGTTCCCCTTCTCAAGATCAAATATATGAATACTCGAAACTCATAAGCCTGAGCCCAAAATCTCGAGTATTTATATACTTGAAATTGTGAAGGGGCACAAAAGGAAAGTAAAAAAACACTTTTTCTAATGTTTTTGCAGGGTGGCTGCACCCCCTGCACCCCCTACAACCCCCTACTTAAATATACCAACTCCGAGATCGCACTACAGCAAAGGAGATGGAAATGTACTATTATGTGCTATATGTATAAGTGCACAATGGGACACTTTCCATTCCTCCGCTGAAGTGCGGTCATGAAACCTGCACATTAAGGAAGGAACAGTACAGGGGGATCCAGACCCCTACAAAAAGGTAAGTAAAACCCTTAATCTAATTTTTTACACTTCCCGTTTACAATTTCGAGTTACTGAAACTCGAGATTTTGAACTCGATCTTATGAGTTTCGAGCTTTCAGTAATTCGGTCTTGTGAAGGGGAACCATCTGAACACAGTCAAGGTCATGCATTGTACCAGACAACCCTGACTCCACAGCAATACTGAAGGTACTGTGTGACCTCCAATGGCTGTGCACATGAGCTGACCTTGCAATCTGGCAGAGTTGAGGGACATTTGTAGGGCGGAGTGATCAAATAATGGTAAGTGAAGATGAGCCATGCTAGTATACACCTTCCAGGAATAGTGACTGCTGTAGTCCAGTTAACAGGTGCTGCAACAAAGCATCATGTTAAGGGTATGCACACTTATGTAACCCACATATTTTATGCATCCCGATCAACATCTGCACAACTAACTCATTTGTTTGATACTGCATTTGATTGCACAGGTTATATGTCACATATCAGGTGTGTGTAATGTTAAAATATGCAGTATTGTGGCCCCATGGTATATCAGGGAGGGAGTTGGCATGCCAGTAAGGGTGTGTACACTCATAGCCACAGTAAGCCTTGTAGGTTGTCAGTATAATTGGAATTTATTGCTCATACATGCACTGCTGATGATAAGATCTGCAAATAAGACTTCAGGCATTCACTGTTGACATCTGTCCTTATATCAACCCAGGTATGTGTCAGACAAACACATAAGGGCTGTGAACATCAGAGCAAAAATAACTTCCAGACATATATACATTCAGCAATGGTGTGTACACTTGTGAGGTATGGTGCACAGTACATGGCAGGGTGCTGAAAAGGTGCAGAGCAATACTGTGTACATGGGTGTAGTGTGTTCCAGGGGAAGGGGCATAACCTACTAACACAACTCATGCATCACAGAGATGTATAAGGTTGGTAACAGGGATTGCATATAGCTGCAGTGCATGCTGTTGAGTGCCATATGTCATGCATGTTGATAGTTGGGTAATGAGAGGTTTATATAATATCTTTGTGCCACCTCACCTGTAAGTGTGTGTGTGTGTGTGTGTGTGTGTGTGTGTGTGTGTGCATGTGTGTAGAGGTAAGCAATGACGTACAGGTCTTAAAGTACGTTTTCTGTTTTCCCCTCACAGGTGGCGAGGTGGGTCAGGTACAGTGAGGCACAGGTGGAGTTGTCAGGGGATGAAGGTGTGCCATCGGTTGACATCCCAGTGTTATCCACCCCATCCCCACACACAGTCACATTGCCTATACATACCCCATCACCAGTGGCCATAGATGATGGACAGTTGGCGGGTGGTGGCATAGGACATGACAGTGTGGGGACTATGGCAAGTGTGTCTGTACAAGCAGTCATAGCCAGATGAACGGCAAGGTACCACAAAGGCAGATGTACAGGGGTGCTCATAGGAGGGCTGCTGGCCATCATGCCCCTGGTATAAGTGTCACAGCAGGTGTCATCAGATGCATGTTTTTGGCCGTCATGGAAGTACAGGTACGTATGGAACGTTATACCAGAGAGGGTCTGAGGCTCCATTGGGATACTCATTCTGCTGTTATTGACAACATCCATGATCTCGCAGGTGCCCACCGTTATTTTGCAGAGGTCCTGGATAGATGGTTGGGTGAGATGGTTGGAATCCTCAACCGTGCAATGTCCGTGTTAGAGCATATGGTGGGAGTAGGGCAACAGCCACGTGGACGTAGGTCAGCAACACCAAATGGTGGAGGTCTATGTGGATGTGAAACAAGTCAGAGCCACTCCTGTAGTGGCAGTACCAGCACCAGCACTTCAGGGGGGGTGTTGTCCACACCACAACACAGCAGGCCATGTGCACGACGTGGCCCTGCCAGGTCCAACCAGGGACTCGGATCCAGCAGACATGTGTCATCGTCAGGGGAGAGTAGCATATCTGGCCTTGTACCTGGTAGTGCCCCTAATACCCCTGGCATGGCACAGTTCTTTTGTCCATGGCCAGAGACTGTGAACTGCACACCCTGCCATGTACAGTCTGCAGATGTCCAACAAACCCCTGTATAGGGCAGCCACATGGCCGAACTGTGTGCATACATAAACACACATCACCAACACAGCTAGGGCACCTCCATACCTGCACACACTACATCTGCACAGCCCAATTAATAAAGAAACCCCCTAACACACACATCATGTCAACCAAATGGCTTAGCCTAGGTCTCTGGCAAACCCACAACACACCTTGTGCATATGATGATACCTGTGCCACATTCCTGTCATCCTTACCATCGATGCAGGGACAGGCTAATATGGTTGTGATGCACATGGTGAATGTACTAAGGTGCAGCAATGTAATGCTATGTAACATGTTTTCAGCAGGAAATTTCAATGCATACATATCAGGATATGTAGCTATTCAGCCATGATGCATTATAGCTGTTATTAACACTGAATGATAGTGGTCTCCATAATGTATTCAAGTTTGTGTTGTAGGCGTCTATGTGTCAGCAGGATGTTGGTCTGCTGTTGTTTCCTACAAGGGGTATGGCACTGTGGTGACACATTGACTGTGTCATATCCTGGGTACAGCTGAACACAAGTAATAGGTCTGCATAAGAGTTACTGCATGTGCCACATGGCTGATAGGTCTGAGGGGTGTATACAGGTGAGTGCATGGTGGCAGATGTCAGCAGCCCTTCTACAGTGGACAATGGTAAGAGCACTAGGTGGCACACACCACATGTTTGTGTATAACACACACGCACATGGGCTTTGGTGTTGATGCAATACACAGAGAATACTGTACACATGGATGTACATAATTTTGCAGTGAGCCCATTTTAGCCTATGTAATTCCACCAAGACATAATAGGTGAAACATTACATCAGTAAATAATCATTCTGCTACTTTAATATTATTGACGATGGTACTGGCAGGGTATATGACCCCTTCCAAAATGTAGTGCAATCCCGGCATTGGTAAACATAGGTGTGCTGGTGTGGGTGGCACAGCTCTGTACTTTGGAGGCTGTGAGGTGGTGAAGAGCCACACATAGTGTGGGTGACGACTACCTAACCTGTTATACACTGTACAGTATTACAGCAGACTAAGCATGGGGATACACATAACAATAACCCCAATGAGAGTGGCTGTGTCCACAACATCAACAATCAACTATATATACCAACTCCAGTATCGCTGTACAGCTATACAGTGGGGAAGAGGGCATTTACACATCAATTACTAGTTTTGATGGAATGAATTTGCATGACATGATTTCGTTGAAATGTTAGCATTTGCCAGTCAGTTCTCAGACAGATGACCTTCTGGGACATGTGTATTCGCAAATTAATGTAGATCCCTTCACATACACACACACCTACTTGGCAACACTGAGAGTAGAACCCCTACCAAGGTATTTATTGCTACTAATATGTTTGGCCTTAATTGCACACACCATACAGCTTTTAGGATGACCTGTGTCTGAGTATCTTGTTAAGTGAGGAACACCACTAGGCTTTGTACAGTATGGTAATGGGGGATGTAATGGGAGTTAATAGACAATACATAGTATGGCATATTGTCATATACACATTGATAAAAACATAACAGTCATAGACACATCTGAGAGACCTGGGTTTATCAGTGCTAACTACCTTGTCAGTGAGTCTATTGTGTTACAGATAATTTGCACAGAGCACATGCATCATTGGGCTGGATAGTGTACTCATTTACCTGTATGGTTGATGGTGACAGTGGTCCTCATACAGTGGACCCTGGGACATGTACTGTGGGTACCATGGTGTAAAGACAGTATCACCAGCACCCACACCCCACATTGAATATTTTACTCACTGAAACCCATGATAATATTCTGACATGCCCACAATCACACATTGACAAGGACTGCAATACAGCTCCTTGTCTATCTCATCAGTGCTACTACAGGGATATGCATTTATTGCACATGCTACAGGGATACTAGGGTGATGGTTTGTCATGGCTCTCCTAATCTCAGCAACATCACTATGCCTTATACTGTATGGCCAGGTGTATTGCATTAGTAGAATATGGCCTCAGAATGCTGTATCCTACAAATATACACACTTGCACACATACACACACTTGCCAGGACTCAGAAGGTAACCCATGACTATCTAGTCATTTGTATAACAGTGCTGTGCTGGTACTGCAAACTCCAGGTAGCCCATAGGGTGAAGAGTGTGACAAGGTACATTTAATGTGCATTACAGCAGCAGCCATTTCTAACTATGGTAATGGGGGGGTGCAGTGTGTGAGAAGGTCCTAAGGGTATTATCAACTGCAGGTTTACAAGCACACAGACACTGTTATTCTCAGCAATGCACATTTTTCAGTACTGGGGTCCATAGGTGCAGGTGTTCCTAGGTGTGTACTAGGATATTGTCCATGGAAAGATGAGAAGAGTAGGGGATGTGAGAACAGTGGTATCATGCTACCTGACATTTGTCAGCAGGCCATCTATCAACTGATGCCACATGAGTGAGCCTCAGGGTAACAGTTAAATGCAACATCCAATCATCTGGTTGTCTCTTGCATAGGGCCAGTGAGGTACTCCAATTGACATGTATACAACATATGTTACATAACATGGACAGTGTCTGGGTTGGAGACCTGTACCCAAGCATGTTTTGTTGACTGTGGTAGTCTAGTTGAGGTATCCATGACATGTGGTGCATATAGGGTGGGATTTCTTAGCTGTGGCATTCATAACACAGCTGGGCAGACATGTCAGTGTCAGTCAAGCATAGATTGCCTGTGAGCAGCCCAGATGGATACTTGACATCTGCAAATATGTACAGAGGACAGACAGAAATCAGCTAGCCAACAGGTTATGCATTAGGATTAATGTTTGACAGACGTCTGACACTGATAGGTATGCCATTACTACATGACAGCAGCCCTCAATGACATGTCCTATACACATAATAGTCTACAGTTAATATCCACATATCAGATCAATATCCATTAGCAAGTACTTAATAACACACAGTTCACACACCAAGAACACGATAGTCAGTATTCAGAGTCCAGCTTTGCATGCAGGGGTGTATTGTTCCAGTACTACAATCTGCAATCTACTTTTACTTGGGAAAGCACTGTTAACAGTAGTAATGTAATGATACAGTACATGCAAGTGTGACTCATATAACCTGGGATACTACCCATATCTGAAACACATACAAAAGGAAAATATTGTTGTACTAGTCATATATACTCAGGTGTTCCAGACAGTATACTCACACCCCTTGCTACTGTAATGACATCACATATAAGCATGTTATGTACATGGAATTAAATACACTTATTAAAGATGTCATTACCCTGCTATTTTATCAGACTGGAATGTAATGACTGGTTGCCAAGGCTAAGCTATGCTTAACATGTGTAACCACTGCTTAAATGTAAATGCTAAGCTGATCTGTGCACTGGTAAGTGAAGCCTACACAGTGTAAGCATCTATTTGTTTAACAGTATGTTAGACGCACTTACTGTTGGACAATCCTGCACAAACATGCTTAAAGCTGCTCAAAAATGCCTTACCCACTCTGTACCCAACAACCATTGTTCTGCCTACAAACAAAATAGATAGCACTTGCAAGACCTGAACCCAGGATCCTGTACACTATTGTCACAGCAGTTAACCACTAAGCCATCACAGCTAGAAGAATGGTTGTTGTTTTTTTCAATATATCTGTCAGTACACATACTGAATAGTATTGAACAACTGCTTTGACTTCTACAATTGTATAGTACTTGTTAGTGATATTAGTGTTGAATCAAGTATGTTGTTACATCTAAATATACACATATCAGATAAATATGGTGTGATACAAGTGGGAAGTTATATACAACAGTCATGTCTACACATAAGGATATGGATATATATATATATATATATATATATATATATATATATATATATATATATATATATACATGTACACACACACACACACACACACACACACACATATATATGTGTGTGTGTGTGTGTGTATATATATATATATATATATATATATATATATATATATATATATATATATGTGTGTGTGTGTGTGTGTATATATATATATATATATATATATATATATATATATATATATATATATATATATATATATATATATATGTGTGTGTGTGTGTGTGTGTGTGTGTGTGTGTGTGTGTGTATATATATATATATATATATATATATATATATGTGTGTGTGTGTGTATATATATATATATATATATATATATATATATATATATATATATATATGGGTCTATTTCTATTCACTGACTCCCATTTTGTCTAACTTTCATTTCACTGAAAGTTCATTACATCGACAAGCATTTGCCCCCTTCCCCAATGTTGTGCGACCCTGGAGTTGAAATATATTGTAGGGGGGTGTGGGGGGCACAGCCCCCCACATTGAGGGGTGTGGGGGGCTAAGCCCCCCACCTAAAATGCTTGTCGATGTAATGAACTTTCAGTGAAATGAAAGTTTGACGAAATGGGAGTCAGTGAATAGAAGTAGACCCATATATATATGTATATAGATATATATATATATATATATATATATATATATATATATATATATATATATATATGTGTGTGTGTGTGTGTGTGTGTGTGTGTGTATATATATATATATATATATATATATATATATATATATATTTATATATATATATAAAACATATGACCATAGTATTGTACTGTAGTCATACCTCAGCACCAATAGTCACAACCTCTTAGTGCAAGGGGATTCATGTAAGTATTGCAGGTATAAATGTGGAATGTTGCTACAGTAACAGGGGTTGTGTTAACAGACATGTTGTGTGGGAAGTCACTTCTGATACTGACATGTACGCCATCAGTTACTGACAGACATCATAAGATCATCATAGTGAAGGACCACACAAATCACAGTAATGATCCTGTGGAATACAGCAGAAATATGACCAATAAACATGGATAGTGTGACAAAATCTATTCAGTGCAGAGGTATACACTGAACTCCTTAGTGCAAGATGCCTGGACCAAGCCTGATAAAGTGAATGTTTACAGCCATTTAAATGGGGATATCACAAAAATACTGGAATAGATAAGCTCACACAGTTGATGCATTCATGCACTCCTGTCTGTCCTAGCACATATTAACTGGAGGAGCAGAGGTCCCAAGCCCAAATACTTCACACTACTTAGTGACATATATCTTTACACCATCCCACTGCTTTTTCAAACATACGTGACAGTTATTGTGGCCAGGGAACAGTTCATCTGACAAATATCTGGACATAATATCACACTAGGTAAATACACTGAGCTGCTAGGCATGTCAGACAGCACAGTGCAAACTACAGGCAGACTGCCACAACACTGACTCAAGTTTCCTATGGGGGAATACACATGTACTTGCAAATATAGCAGGCACTACAGGCATGTAACAGCATGGAGTAACAGACACCAGTGTGAAAGTGCATACCCACAACCAATCCGAACACATCACAGTCACTATATGGTAAGCCTAAGTAATATTACAGTATATGTACTGTGTGAACAACACCACCCTCATATGAGCCACTCACACAGTAACCCTACATATACTGGGCCAATACACAGTGTAGTCTGATGCCTGACTGTGGTATGGGACATGTGTCATTCTGGCCCTACAAACATGTACGCTGATAGGGTATATTAACTGGAGCAGCATGCAACATCAGATAGGACAGGGCCAAGGACAATGACATCTAGCACAGTCTGTACACAGGCCAAGTGACATATACACAATACACACTCTGTCAACAATCACCATAAGTACACAGACCTCACTACTGTACACACTACAACAGAATGTCCAGGTTTTGTCCTCAAATATGACGCCTACTATATATAACATGTCTAGCACTCTGATATCTCACTGCTTGTTACCAGGTATGCTGTCAGTAAATAATGATGTACCATACATATGTACCTCTTACTGCATGACATATGGACAAAGGGTGACAGACTTGGGGGACAGAGGCACAAACACAGTGACAATACTGACATATTGTTCTGATAATCTGAGAAATTTCCTGGTGTAACAGGGTTTGTTGTGACATATCTCTTCTGAGGGATATGAAGTCAGTAACTCACATGGATGTCACCATGTACTGACTGCAATCATCACAGTAAGCTACTGTGAATCTAAAGATAGGAAATATGTGAGTAACACAACACATGTAAGACTCCAAACTCTTGACAGTCTGCAGATAGCCGTACAGGTGAGTATTTCCTCAACCACATAACACTATCATGGCAGACTAAATTATGTAGAACAGCCATATCCACACAAACCCTGTTAAACCTACATTACTTCAAATGTAGAACAGCAATACTTACATTCCATCCCTATGTCTGGAACTTCCACCTCCTGTTTGTTGGCCTGTCTCCACAGTGTATGTTGTAAGAGGTATTTCCAACTACCCTCTGTGATGCTGTTTGTCAAACACCTACATGAAATCCTGCTCACAGTGAATTGGGGGACTGCAATTTGTGCACAGGCCATCAGCTGATCATGAGAGTTCCTTACAAAACTCAAGCTGCTGCCTATGCAAAACAGATGCACATTTCCACATTCACCAGAAAGGGAGAGAGATAGAGAGAGAGAGAGAGAGAGAGAGACAAAGTAAGAATGGAAGAGTGTAAGACAGCAAGAGTCAAGTGTGTTTGTGTATGATCCGTGAGTGGAGGGTGTTATCTGGGTATTTTAACAGTTGCCTATATTGTTTACTACTCCATATTGTCACATAGTAATTGTACATGGTTGTACACATTTATGGCTGAAAATTGTCTACAACAACCTCTACAGTGTTTGAAAACTGTTGGCCTTGTAATGTGGACAATGGGACATATAGGTCCTGAATATTATGATGTAGCAAAACCCACACTGCAATGGATCCTGTCAGTACACACTCATCCCAACACCCACACAGGATACTGATGACACACACACAAATACACACTTACCAGTACTGAGTTTCAAACCCCTACCTGACTATGTATTGCTTTTACAGTGTTATGCAGTTATTTGCACACACTATGGAGCTTACATGTTGAAGAGTTGTCTAAAGGTATCTTTGAAGGTGGATGACATCAGCAACAGTGCTAAAGGAGGGGTAAGGGAAGTGTAGTACATGTGAATGTCCACAAAAGCAAGTGTTAATGGAGCCACAGACCCCCCCCCCCCACACACACACACACATACACACACATCATCTGAGTTGGCAGGATCAAGATTAGTACCCCTTCCTACCTTCCTAACTAGTTTGCTACATTACAGTATTAAACAGTTATCACAAGCACCACAGAGCTTATATGGCTGATATATGGACAAAGGGATATGTCAAGGAGAGTGACATCAGCAGGTGTGCCAAAGCAGGCCAATGGGAGGTATAGTGATTATGAATGGATTCAAAATCATTAATCTACACACACACACACACACACACACACACACACACACACACACACACACACACACACACACACACACACACACACACACACACACATATATATACAGACACACACATTTGCCAGTACTGAGATGCATTGGTTCATTGCTTCACAAGTGTGTAGTAGGTGGATAGGCCTGACAGCTGTACTAGGTTAGGCAGAGGGAATACCTTGGCATCAGGCCACATGACAATGGTCTCCAATGTGGCTCAGGGGTGTAGTCCCTGGAGTGGTCCCCACACGTGGGTATTGTATTCACTATCCACTCATCTGGGTTACTATTGTGGATAGCCAGTGATGTGCACTGCTTCCCATGTATGTGAACTATATTCCATAACATGGACAGTGTCTGGGTTGTGCACATGTCCCACATGCATGTTCTTTGACATGTGGATGTGTACTTGAGGTCTTTGGGGTATGTTGTGTGTACAGATTGTTATCTTCTGATGTAGCACTCTTGACCTCATTTGTGGAGACCTGGCTATGGAACTGAGGTCGTGCTTGCACCTACATTGACAGCATGATACAGGTATTCAGTGGAGTTAGTGTCGTCTGTCCATACAGGGCATGTGTATAAGGCATGGTATTCCCTTTGTGGGTTACATTTGCAGTCTCTACAGTTGTTGCAGGCATCCATTGGGAAACATAGCAAAAGGACCAATGTAAGCATTTATTTGCCTATTGCAGGGATGGAACAGGGTGCCATGTCATTTTACTTGGTGGATAACACACAGTCAGGAGATGTTACACATCACAGTACTTTCTGATGTCAGTGGCAGTGTTGTAGTCAACAGGCATGTAGTCCACTGCAATCACACTGTAGGTACTATCCGTGGGCAATATGCAGAGAACTACCAATATAGTGGTTTTTGCCTAGCCAAGTATGTTTGTGTATGAGACATGGGTGGAGATTGTTCTCTGAGTAATACAAGGGGTGCCTATATTGTTTGCCGATCCATAATGTCACATGTAGGGCTATGGATTGTCTACACCAGCATCTCTGCTGTTTGACATCTGTTGTCCTTGTAAGGTGGACATTGTGACATATAGTAGGTCCTCAATATAATAATTTAGCAAAACCCACCCAACAATGCATCCTGTCATTACACAATCACAGCAACCTCCACACATGATACTGATGACAGACACATACACACACACTTATCAGTTCTGAGATTCAAAGCCCTATCTAGCTATGCATTGCTACTACAGTGTACTGCATTTATTGCATGCTCCATGGAGCTTAGTGGATGGATGTTGTCTCAAGGTACTTCTAAGGTGAGGAACATCACCAGCCCTTGTAAATACTGGCAATGGGTGATGTAGTGGGTGAAAGATCCCAAAAATAATTTTACCCTATTCACACAGTTACATTTGCCAGGGGTGAGGTTCAAACCACTATCTGACAATCTTTATGGACCATTATGTTTCACATTTACCAGATGCACCACTGAATTGACATGGTTTAGGTTTGGCAGCAGGTACTTGTAAGGTGGATGATATCTACAGGACTGCTAAAGTCAGGCTCTGAGATGTGTACTGGCTATAAATGGGGCCAAAATCATTGAGGTACACACACAACCACTTGCTACAGAATATATTCAAACCCATAGATGTGTAGTTACTGCTAATACATTGTTCCGCATTTATGGTACACACCACAGAGCTTATGGGGCTAGCCCTTCACCAAAGGGGTATTTCAAGGTGACTGACATCAGTAGGCTTGCTAAAGTAGGGCAATGGGAGGTGTAGTGACTATGAATGGCCTCAAAATCATTAGTCTCTACACACACACACACACACACACACACACACACACACACACACACACACACACAAACATTTGCCATGTCTGGGATTAGATCTTCTACTTAACGAGTATGTTATACTACAATATTACGCAGTTATTGCACACACCACAGAGCTTATAGGGATAGCTCTTATCCAAAGGTGTATTTTAAGGTGAATGACATCAGCAGGCTTGCTAAAGTAGGGCAATGGAGGTATATTCATCACACACACACACACACACACACAGTTTCTATTTCTGAGATTAGAATTCCTATCTGACTAGTATGTTGTACTATAGAATTATGCAGTTATCGCATGCAACAAGGAGCTTAGAGGGCTAGCCCTTGTTGAAAGGGGTATTTCAAGGTGAATGATATCAGCAGGCTTGCTAAAGTAGGGCAATGGGACATGTAATGACTGTGAATGGCCTCAAAATCATTAATCTCTACACACACACACACACACACACACACACACACACACACACACACACACACACACACACACACACACACACACACACACAGTTTCACAGTTGTCATGCCTGGGATTAGAATGCCTACCTAACTAGTATGTTACACTATAGCATTACAAGGTTATTGCATGCGCCACAGAGATCATGGGGCTGATAATTGGCCAGAGGGTTATTTCAAGGTGACTGACATCAGCATGAGTGCTAACATGGGCTATGGGAATTGTGAGAATGGGCCATAAACCATTATTCTGGGAACACATACACAACACTCAGTCACACACAGCTTTACATTTGACAGGACAGGGTATACAAATGAATACTGATTTGTACTATCATGTTACACAGTTATCGCAAGCACCACAGACACTATAGGGCTGAGGGCTACCAAAAGCAAATGTGTACAGTGATTGACATTGGCACTTCATGTGTTATTGGCCAATTGGATGTGTGGTGGGTGGGACAGGACTCATGATGGCAATCTCTTTATCACTGTCTGCCTCTCTCTTCCCCACATCTCTGTGTGTGTATGTTTGACCTATTATAGTCTGTTGGCCTTGGATATGTGTGAGTTTTCTTATTCAATGTTTGTGCAAAGCATGAATGGTGTGCAATGTGGTGTGTGTGCACAGACATATGTGACTGACAGATATGTATAGTCCACTGTAGTTGTCAGACATGGGCTTCATTTCTCTAAGTGTTGGAGTATGCCCAGTATGACCTTCTGTATTTTGTTGTCAGACGTGGGCTTCATTTCTTTAAGTGTAGGCGCCTGCCCAGTATAACCTTCTGTATTGAGTGCATGAATCCTCCAGTGCAGGATTTTGTGTTCTACACCTACAGCTAGCAACATGTTTCTGCAGGATATCTGTAGATAGGTTGACAATATGGAGTCATAATGGGCAACAGATAGTGGAATACTGTAACTATTGCTGTCTGTGCTGCTTGTGTTACATGGTTGGTGTTAGCAGAGATATTCAGACATATGTACTGTTTTACACAGATGTATTACGTCATCAACTACCAACAGATATAGTTATTTGCTCACAGTTATTTCCAGGAAAATATAAGATGAATGAAGCTGTAGTCAGTATTGTGGTCTGCAGCCTACATATTCTTGCACACTCATGGATTCCGGAGGGGTAGCTGCAGAAACTTGCTGATGGATCTGTGTAAATCATCCAGCACCTGGGTACTGTGCTGAGGGTCTCCTGCTTGTACATCTGTTGACATAACAGAATAGCCATATCCTGCTATGGCCATACCTGTCAGCTATACAGATTCATCCAGGTTACCCAGTGGAAGGGCTCATATATATGGTCAGTTCCCCTTCACATTGTGGTTTACAAGTGGGTTTGTAGCCACCCATTACTGGGTTTGCAGGCAGAGGTAGTATGGGCACACATCAGAGTTTCAGTCTTCACACACTCCACAGCGTCCATACTTCTACACCCCCCACACTCTGTTATTCTATCCTCTTCCTAACATTATGCGAGTGATATCTGGGAAGTATCCCTACAGTTGTCCCTTCATCCCAGTGTTATTTAGGGGTTGGTCTGCAGTTCATGCAGTAGGACATGGTAGGCATGCTACTGGGATTTGTCGGCATGGCCTTGCATTTGTGTTCTGTGGACTGTGTTATGTTGTTATTTGGGACCCCATGAGATAACATGCATTGGCAGTATGGTTGAGGCACAGGCCTTTGACAGAGGACTGTAAGGCATTTGGTAGTGATGCAAGCCATCGTAGCAGGCCAGTGCATTCTGTCACTCCTATAGTCCCAGGCTGCAAGCCACTGGATTCCCCTGGGGTGACAGGGTAAGTGTGGGAGGTGTTAATGGCAATAGATTCTGTCCACATTAATCCATTGGTCTGGATGCTGGCAGAATGCTGCTTACAGCTAGGGTAGGGACACACCTGCATAGGACACCTCTTCAGCATGCTGCATTCTGTGGGTATTCCCATACAGAAGTGGAGATCATGCTCTACTCATTCCCAACAGTAGGGATATGACCTGTGATAAACCTTTGGATGATGGTGGGGTGAGCTGAGTGCATGTGTGATATGGAGGCTTCTTGCAGCTGACTCACAGATATACCTGGGACATTCCCCTTATACTGCCTTGTTCAGGGACATAGGCATTCTCTCATTACTTCATAACTCTGCCTTTTGTGGTCTGCCAGTGATTGGCCAGACTACATCAGTATTCCATACTACACAGACAGCTAATGTGCTGCTAACCTGTATGTACAATTCCAAAGGTGTGTGCAATTGACAGTTACATTTTATGTACTCTGTCTAGGGTACTTCCACCTGTGTACTATGTGTATGCTTGGGCCCACATTCATGGCATGTCCATCTTTCAGATGGTGACAGATATTGGCATCTGAACAATGAGTATGGATGACTGCTGAATTGGGTCTTGCTGGGATGCATTGTGGTTGGCACTGCAGTTGTCAGAACATGGCCCTGTCATCAACAGTAGTGGCCATAGGCCACCAGGACACAACCCTCCATGCCTACATGCTGACCACTTCCACACAATGTACAACACACAACAACCTAACACACAGAGCTCTGCATATTGTACACATGCAACAATCTACCCTGCAAATTGGGCCAGCTCGGGTAATCTGTGCTCCACTGTTATTAACCCCACTCGTATGTAATTGCATTTCTACTTAGGATTGGGGGGGGGGTTCACACCTGACAACTGTAAATATTTGCTATGACTGTACTGGTATTTCAGGTACTCCGTTGGCTTCCATTTCATTTTGTATTCTGACCTATCATGCAGACTAGAGGCATATCAGTAGAGTACAGATCTCAGGTTTTATTGACCTACATTTCAGTTTCAGACTTCATATCCTGCAGAACTAACATACAACTGCATGACTTGTTGTAGTCTGCCTGTGTAGGTCTGGAGGGGGGCTGTAATCCATTGTCATTAATTGCAGGCCTTAACATAGCCTTTATTTATGGTCATCTACACCTGTCCTGCTGGCTGAGGCTGTTGTTGGGTATGTGAACCTCACTGACATCGAAGTGCATTTCCTATGGACACACATTTGGGCCACCACATGTACTGCAGTGGAATTTGTCACCTTGTCTAGTACTGCCTACTTTGTTAACACCAGTATTTGTTATGGATTCCATGCTGGCCATATAGGTGTCCACTATCTGCTGCCATCCCATTCAGCCACCCGATTCCCTTGCATGCTCACATCCATACCATAACTATGACTAGCAGAACATACTACTCCATTCAGCAATTGATAGGAAGAGTGAGTTACTTGTGGCTTTTCCAGTATTGAGGATGGTGCTGGATGGCTAACTATGTCAGATGCACATAGTACACTCCTTATACATGGTAAACCACAGGTAGTGTCATGTTTGGCATCTCTTTTGTTGTATGTGCAAGTCAGAGAGAGAGGTGTCATTCCCTGGGTTCCTACCGTGTCAGTGTATGTGCTATCCGTTGCCTCTTTCCCAAAGCCTGGGCATACTGGGCATGCCTCCTTCTGCCTACATGGGCAGGCTTAGGTTGTTCCTCCTCCGAGTCACTCTGTGCCTGTGCTGGCATTGGCAATGGTGGGGGGGCTGTGTGGCCCTGCCCCATGCTGTTCCTGCTGCAGCTGTTTCCACAGGATCATACTGTGTAGCATGGCACATACAATGAACATTTGGGTACATTTAGCTTGAGAGTACTGCAAGGCCCCACCAGACATATTCAGGCACCAGAACCATGACTTGAGCATCCCAAAAACATGCTCTATTATGATTCTCGTTTGTGCGTGTGCATCATTATGGATTTGAGTTTCAGGTGTGTGTGCATTTCTGATGGGTGTCATCAGCCATGGCTCCAGTGTGTAACCAGCAACCCCCACTAGGTGGCCATATAGGATGTCCCCACTGGCAAATTTCTGGTGCAGCTGTGTCATATGCCAAATGTTGGAGTCATGATAGCTTCCAGGTGTCAGCACACACATTCATTATAATGCCCTGGGCATCATACATGACCTAGCAGTTGATGGAGGAGAAGCCCTTGCGATTTATGGAGACACTACCCCGCTCACCAGGTGGTGCTTTGATATGTATGTGCATGCAGTCTATAGCACCCACTACCTCAGGGTATTCTGCTATTTGGTGGAAGAGATGCATATTGCTGGTCAACACCTCATGGGTGTTGAGGAGATATATGTGCTCACTGGCATGTGCTGACATGGCATCCAGGAACTGGCAGAGTACCCTGGATGCTGTTGCCTGTGAGATCCCCATGATATCCCCAGTTGGCCTTTGGAAGGTACCTGCGGCTAGTATTCTTAAGCCTACACATACCTTGGTATCCACTGGGATGGGTTCCCCTCTATTGGTTCTGTGTGTGAGGCGTGGCCGGCATAGCTCAACAATTTGTTGTAGGATGTCCCTGTCCCCCCTATAGCACTCCACTATCTCCAGCTCATGTAGCCCCTGGTAGGTTACCCTGGGTCTGTACACTCTTCTCCTTCTCCTCAATGTGGGCTGGTCATCAGCATTCTCATCCTCACCACCCTCAGCTTCTTCCACATATTGATGTATGAGAGTGACAGCAACCCCTATCATTTTGTTAATTTTATCTGGTAAAATTTCCCCATCTGTGTACACCAGTGGTGTAGAGTTTGTGGGAAAAAACAGAGTGAAAGGTGTTTCATAGTTTATAGTAGTGTGCTGGGCTGGGCTGCTGCCTGTATAATTGGCTGATTCTGATACATTTCACCTGCCCGCTATGATAGTTCTCCTCGATTGCCTTCCTACTGCTGTTTTCCCTTCTCATTGCCTTTCCGTTTAAGCCCCGAGGAGCGCCATGCATACCCAGTGCTCAAATGTGAACAGAGTACTATTTCCTGGTTTTTTTGTTTGTTTGTTTAAAACCCGGTGCACGGTGCATACACCTGTTTAGGCAATGTAAATACTGCTAGGCAGCCTCAGACACACCCCCTTCCCTAGCTGTGCTTAGCTAAGGGCAAACACGGGCCCCAGAGCTCCAATAAGCTTACAGCATGCATGACACACCCCCTTATGAAGTCAGCTATCTCTTAGGCTTGCACGATGGTGTTACTG
Source organism: Protopterus annectens (assembly GCF_019279795.1). Taxonomy (NCBI): domain Eukaryota; kingdom Metazoa; phylum Chordata; order Ceratodontiformes; family Protopteridae; genus Protopterus; species Protopterus annectens. The sequence continues at coordinate 541,826,595 of NC_056739.1, forward strand.
CACTTACACGGTTGGGTGCTAGCTAACACTGAGGAGAAATCTGTGATTCAGTATCAGTCCTCTCATTTGCATAAAACTGACTGCTAATACATGGTTACAAGACTGACTCTCAGCCTTCCCCCTTACCAACCACTATTCAATGGTATTATTGTCTTCTGCATGCCATTGACTATTATGGCAGAATGCTGATTTTGGTTTAAAAGCTCATTTCCAGCTTTTTTTTATTTTTGGGCGATCCCGTTTGTGAACCACTGCCCTACGCTTAAACAGCCGAAATAGGCCAAAAACAAATAAAAGTTATTTTTTATAATTTTGCAACTATTTACTATTTCAATGGCCATATATTTGGGCATTGGCATGCCTACTACATTGAATACATGCTTTCATTGGAGCTGTCATCCCTCTGTTTTGTAATTTGCAAAAATGTATTTGGTTAGTAACCAAATGCATTTCTGCAGGTTACACTATTCCTGCACAGATGCCTACATGCTTCGTGGATCGCTAATTCACCTCATTTGCATGGTTTTCACCTGCAAATGGGGTAATTAGCATACAGGAGCTGTGTCCATACAGGAATAGTGTTGGAGTGCTCATGCATGTCCCAGGAGTTCATTCCTGGATCGCTCCTCGGCCATATTGTGTGCAGCAGCTCTTGCATTATTCCTGCATACCATACAGAGCTTGCTGAATCCTGGGGATGGTCTTGCAAGTTTTATAAAATATTGTTGAGTGAAGATAATGCAGTAGCAATAAAAATTAACAAGTCTAAGATAGATGGTGAGGACTAATTGGATATAGAGACAGTGCAGTCAAAGATCCATTTGTCCTGTCCCACTCAATAAAATACACCACACCAAATGGCATTTGATGACCTTTATTAAACTTCCCTAAACATAACTTTATTGAATGACATTTTCATTTATTAATCACAGTATGACCATCCATGTAACCATTCATCGGGGCTGCACATCCCTGTTCACCCTGCCCAAACATGCTACCAGAGATGGAACAGAAGAGGGAAAATCCTACTCCTTTTCTATGCCTAACCACCCAACCCACAGAATAATAACCAGATCCTCAATGTCCTCGGAAAAAAAGGAGGGAGGTGGGTAGCAGGTTCATGCTTAAATATGATCCTTTCCTAGCTACACTCATATAAAATCTTCTAATACCCGTTCCCACATCTACCTCACTTCCTCCCACTCTTCTTCCTGATAATTTAACCCTTCTTTGCCCACAACTTTAACTACCCTCCTTCCACTTGCAACCTGGCCATAACATACCCTCTTTCCCCAGACTCTAATCCTAACCCCCCTTTTTATCATTTCCGCACTTAAACACTGAAGGTGTCCCTGGACAAATTGGTTTCTTCTCAAACCTCATTTGTCCCGGACCCCCTCAATAAAACACACCACACCAAATGGCATCTGACAACCTATATTAAACTTCCTTAAATATGACTTTATTGAATGACATTTTCATTTATTAATTACAACATGACCATCCATGTAACCATTCATCAGGGCAGCATAACCCCCACACACCCTACCCAAATAAGCAGCATCCTCAACACCACTCGCTTGCATCCCACCACTCACTTTCATCCTCAAATTTCCTTACATCAAATACCCAAGACCAGAGGGGGAGCAGAAGAGGTACAAGCCTGCCCCTCTTTGCCACCAGCAGCCTGACACAGGCTGTTTCCCCTCCCTACTGCAGAACCTTCACCAAACCCTAAAAACAAACCTAAGTGTACATTAAACAGATCCAGTCCAAACTTATTCAAGTGCACTCCATCCTCTCTAAACCAAACTAGGTCCCTGTCATCAAAGTCCCTGTGCTCTATCATATGAATACCCAAAGTAACCAGTCGCCTCACCAACCTAAAATTAACAAACCGACAAGGCCACTGTAAAGCCATAAAACTACCAGTATTCCTCCAAACTAAATATGATACTATTTCAGACCACATAATACACATATCTGGATAACCACTTCAAAGTACCCAAATCTTCTCTTATCCTATATAGCAAATGCCACTTTGGAATTATTCTCAAATCATTACCTGTCAAATGCACCATCAATACTCAAGGAAGCCCCATCTATGACTGTATAAATGCAAACTCATCCATGAGCTGATTCCTTCTGAGGCCTCTGATACCATGCCATATGACTCTCCATGCAAAGTGATGCAAATCCATATGACTCTCCACCAGAAGCGATGCAAACCCAATTCATTGCTACCCAACCTAACTACAGCCTGCTTCACCACCCTATGAATATAAGAATGTTCCAGAATGACAATCTCCTTTTTTAAAGAGAGGGAAAAAATTAATACCAAGCCAACCACTTTGGCCAATTACCTAATATATAACAAAAAGGCATTTGAAGACCAACGACCCACACTCTTAATAACGTCACCTGATCTGCCTTCCTAGCTAAGTCTGAGGCCCTTCCCATGTGAAAGGAATATGTGGAAAACCCCTCTCCCAGAAAGCCAATGCACTGAAAAGTCCTCCACATCACATATACAAACTGATTACCCATTATCAACTTTCCCCTCGCAACTGAAAAGCTAAGTCTTGAGGACTCCCCATATGAGTCTGCAGCAATCTTCTAGCCCAACTCACTGGATACAACCAATCATTCTTGTCCTTTCTCATAACTGTTTGCATACTCTTTGCCAACTGATTCAACCAAATGTGCACTGACTCAGAAAATACTGCAACAGCATGCCAAATTAGTGACCCTAACAACTCTAACACTTAAACACTCCATGATACATCCATAAGGACAACATCACCCACATAGTATAATCCCCAGAGTCACCATACACGAAAGCTAAACCTTGAAAGGAAAACTTTCAAAACCTGTCTTGTCAACGGCCATCACCTGTTCATCTTCACACCAGCCACTGTACTCCACCCTTTCAACATATGAGCCACCATCCAGGACTTGGTAAATTCATTCAGCCCTGCCACCCATGCAAATATACTGATCATAGCTAGGTCCACCTTAACCAAATTAACTGCCTTATCCTGCACCCAAGCCCAAGCCAAGTATTGCAATAACAATTCTTCTGACCAAATTCCCTTTTCCTCTGGCAGCTGCAAAACAAATTTATCAAAATCATGTAATGCCCTACCATATACCTTTCTTGAAGAGGCTACCAAAGACTGCTTAACCAGCCACCTGGTTACTTCAGACCAATCTGCCAAACATCATCTGGCAACACCACTGGCTTGCCCACTGCCTCTGGAGTTAACTGCCAGAACCTGGAAACTGAAAGCAAGACAAACTGTCAGCAATCCTGTTCCTAATACCTGCCACATGCACACCTGTAAAAGAAAAATTAATCACCAAACTCTGCAAAACCAACTTTCGTAACACTAACAGAAGCAATTCAGACTTCACTGTCTTAGACTGTAAAACACGCACCACTGCAATATTGTCTGAATGAAAAATAATCCTCTTTCCCTGCAATCATTTCTGCCATACCATAGATGCTACTCTAATTAGTATTAACTCTAAAAAGGCTACATCCTTGTTCCACTTATTTGTCCAATCTGTCAACCACTGGGCCGCAAACCATTCACCACCAAACATGCCCACATCCCAATAAACCCCACTACATCTGTAAACAATTGCAATTCCTCTTGACAAACCCAATCCATCTGCCAAAAGGAAACATTGTTAAACTGCTCTGAAAAGGAAACCACAGTGTTAAATTAGCATGCATAAGCTTACTAATCTTACCCTAGTAATGATTACTTCTCGCCCCTTTTAACAAAAAGGCCATGAACCTACAAAAAGTACAATACAGATGAACTGCCTGACATGCAAAATTCATTAGCCCTAATCCGCACCTTCTCCTTGAACCTCACATACTTTATCTTTTCTGTCAAAAGTGTTAACTTCTCAACTGGCACCCAAAACAATCCACATCCCACATCCACTAGCAAACCCAAGAAACACAGTGCCTTGACAGGGCTCTCTAACTTCTGTGTAGCCTATGGGACACTCAGTTTTTCACACATCCCAAAAAACTCTCGCATATCCTCCAACACTCCTTCAAACCCTTCACCTATTATAAGAAAATGTCTAAATAATGTACCTCCTTCTGAGTGCCCACCCATTGCTGCCAAATTCAATGGAGTGCCATACTGAACTTCTCAAAAGTGGCACAGGCCACAGAACACCCCATCGGCATAGCCTTGCCAAAACTTGCTTCCAACCACCATACCTAACAACGATCACACTTCCTCCTGCACTGGTAGTAATTGAAATGCAGATTCATCGTCCACCTTCACCAATCATAGATCTGCAAATTCCTGAATGACACACATCACATCATCAAAGGATGCGTAACTCATGTTTTTGTCTTCCACAGAAAGAAAATCATTACTGGAATTCCCTTTGGGATAGGACAAATGGTGACTCAACCAAAACTAAACATAATGATGAGAACTTAAAGTTATCAAAGAGGGGACAGTTGAATGAACCCAATAACCTACCCACCAGATGTTCCTTCTCCGCCAGACCTTCTAAAATCTTCTCTCTCCCCTGCATTCAATGCAAATTCTTACAGACTGAACCATCCCCTCTCATCCTTGATTTAACAGAAAATCCTCCATAAAATCCTTCAATTAATTCTTCTGCAACTGCTTTACCAGGAAATTGCTTGAGCATGTGCTGCAATATCTGTACATTAATGGGAGAATGCATCCCCTGAGCTGCCCATCTGCCCCGAAAAATGCACTGTCCCCATTCTGCCCATGAAAACTCCCCCAACCTCACAAACTTTGAAATACTTGAAACAAAGAAGGTAATTCTCCCATCTCTGTTGAAGGTGGGCCTGGATTATCCAAATTGCCTTCCCAGCAGTCACACTGCATTGTGGAATGCACTTCCGCACACTTTGAACAAGAATGCAAAAACCTGCATGGCACACACAAGCAACACCCGGCATTAATTGCCCAGCACACTCCTGCCCCTTCCCCTCCTAACTTAACCCCTCTGCTAAAAGCCCCGAAGCTATCCTTCATGGTGGCTAACCAGATGTCAGGGTGCACAACTTCCTAGCACAGTGATTGATTGACCACCTTTCACTTACAAATGTGCTGATCATACCACAAACAGGCATTCCCTGCCCGCAAACATTGTGCCTCACAGATTGTGAGAAAATAAGCCAGAAGTGGTAACACCAGGGAGTTATCTTTTCCCAACCAAATCGCCATGTAGTACATGAAAGCCAGCACCCTGTTGTCCCATGTTCTAACCAACATCTTGCTTACTCTCCTCCTCCCCAGTGCAGCTTCAAGACGATACTTGCTATTAGCTGTTAGCTGTTTCACTTCCATCAAACGCTGCACTCCCTTAGAGTCAATTAACTCAAAAACAACAATGTACTCCCCTTTCCAGATCTTTTCTTTAACTGACACCAGTATGTGAGGGGTCATAAAGATCCCCCTTTCCCTTGATTTAAGGTCTATGTAGCTAACCAGTCCTCCGGTCAGATCCCAAAGTCTGAACCCATCTCTTGTGCTGGGACTCCACCTCCCCTACGGATGACCCTAGACTCCTGATTAGAAATATTAAGCTGCCTACCCCAATAAATGTAGCCCCATGAAGTTGCCCCTCTGCACTAAACCTCTCACATTCCTCTGCAATGCTCGACCTCCCCTGAGCTGCTAAAGGGCTCCTCATCCTTGCCTACCTGCAGGCTACCCCCCAAGTTTGACCAATCCACATTACCTCTCAACCCTGTGACTGCACTGAGTGCAGTTCCTGTAGCCGGAACCTCCGCTATAACACCATCTGTCCACTGCTGTGCCCACTTCCCACAGACCACCAATGTAATCTTCACCATCCACCCTCTCCTCTTCCTCCTGGACATGTAAGACTCCTCCACCACCAACTCACCAGTTGGCAATTCTCAAAATAATTCTTCAGTCTGCAAGACAATGGCCACCTATCTCTACTGTAACTTGATGCAGCCATCTGTCAAATAAGCAAATGTAATTAATAACCACAAAAATATATATATTCCTGTTTAACTGCCCTCTTACTCTTGGGTTGAAACCTTTAATATTCCTTAATGCCCAAAATATTACACCCAAACTCTGTCCCCTCACACACAGCCAGAGTGCATTCCATCTAAAAGATCATGACACCTGAAAATTTTCGTCCAAGTACAGATCAATGCCCTGTAAAAATAATACAATTACTTCATCTGTCTTTTTTTATATAGCTGCTTCACACTAGGGATAGGAAGATATATCAAAATTTGGTATGCCTAATCTGTGGCCTATCCCCTTAACAAGTATGTCGTCCTGTACTCCTGATTAGAAATATTAAGCTGCCTACCCCAATAAATGTAGCCCCATGAAGTTGCCCCTCTGCACTAAACCTCTCACATTCCTCTGCAATGCTCGACCTCCCCTGAGCTGCTAAAGGGCTCCTCATCTTTGCCTACCTGCAGGCTACCCCCCAAGTTTGACCAATCCACATTACCTCTCAACCCTGTGACTGCACTGAGTGCAGTTCCTGTAGCCGGAACCTCCGCTATAACACCATCTGTCCACTGCTGTGCCCACTTCCCACAGACCACCAATGTAATCTTCACCATCCACCCTCTCCTCTTCCTCCTGGACATGTAAGACTCCTCCACCACCAACTCACCAGTTGGCAATTCTCAAAATAATTCTTCAGTCTGCAAGACAATGGCCACCTATCTCTACTGTAACTTGATGCAGCCATCTGTCAAATAAGCAAATGTAATTAATAACCACAAAAAATATATATATTCCTGTTTAACTGCCCTCTTACTCTTGGGTTGAAACCTTTAATATTCCTTAATGCCCAAAATATTACACCCAAACTCTGTCCCCTCACACACAGCCAGAGTGCATTCCATCTAAAAGATCATGACACCTGAAAATTTTCGTCCAAGTACAGATCAATGCCCTGTAAAAATAATACAATTACTTCATCTGTCTTTTTTTATATAGCTGCTTCACACTAGGGATAGGAAGATATATCAAAATTTGGTATGCCTAATCTGTGGCCTATCCCCTTAACAAGTATGTCGTCCTGTACTGCCATACCTCAAACCTGTTAGCACCACAATTCTGGACGAAATCTTAAACAATTGGGGGGCAAAGGGACAAAATAAGATTCTAATTATTGTTTGTATTAAGCTTAAAAGATTGCAAGTATAACAATATATGTTCTAATATGTGCTTTCAGAAGATATACTGTCTGAAGTCAAATGCATGTCATTATGTGGCACCTTTGACTCTCAGTGGTTTGCCAACAACAGAAATTTAAGAGGATTAGGAAACTGATTATTGCAATTTTAGAAAGTACTCGCATTTTATTAGGCACTAACCTTATAATAACATTTACATTTATGTTCATACATAGTACATAAAGCCATAAACTATTGCATACATATTTAACAGATTATTGATCAAAGTTATAATGGACCACTAGATATAAGGCAAAACCTGGACATACTGCACAGTCTGGCCAGGGGTGAGGTATGGAAAGGGCTCCCTCGACCGTTAATCATGCTACTTGCATGTGTGACTAACAGCCATTACTTGTGGCTATCCCCTCACCTGAAAATGTACTCATGCAGCCTGGGAGCCCTTTCAAGAGAAAAACATTCCT